>NC_048566.1:28642847-28645347 GCF_013265735.2 Oncorhynchus mykiss | reverse complement strand
GTGACTGGGCCTCATAGATACAGCATCATAATACCTAGCACAGGGCCACAAACAGGGCAGGGCAGCAAAACACACTACCCGAATGGTCCCAAATGGCACCCTACTCCCTAATATAGTGCACTACTTTTGACCAGGGTACATAGTGCCTTGGTCAAATGTAGTAGGTAGGGAAGACGGTGCCATTTGGGACACGTCCACGGAGATGGCCAGCACAAACTAAACAGATCCTAGACAGCCCTATGCAGTGTATGTATGGGACAGGTTGACTGACACTAGTCCCTTTACATCTCAACACACTGGCTAAGGTTCTTACAGGCACCACAATCTAAACAAACCATACAGTCTGATTCAGAACTACAATAGTGTTGATAGTGTTAGACACTGCTGGATGGGAACCTTCACCTTGGCTGTGATCTGGAAGTCTTCGTGCTCCTTCAGCAGCTCCTGTGTGTGGTGGATACTGGAACCGGTGGAGGTGTGGGTTGACAGGTAGAACTCTCCCGTGTCGTGGATCCACTCCAGAGCCTGTGGACCAATCACAACGAGACGAGGTCCAGATCACTTATTAGCCTTCACCCTTTGAGGAAGTGTGCACTTGTTCACGCCCCCTCATGGACATAAAGCTAGAATCCTTCATTGAAACAATATCAAAGCGGACTCCCTGCCCCTATTTTGCTAAACAACTGAGGACGGGCCTGGAGAAATGTAACCACTCTCAAATTCATAGACAGAGCTTTGGATGCAAGGACTGACCATCTGTCACGTCCTGACCATAGAGAGCCCTTATTTTCTATGGTAGAGTAGGTCAGGGCGTGACTGGGGGTTAGTCTAGTTTATATTTTCTATGTGGGGTTCTAGGGTTGTTTTTCTATGTTGGTGATGTTCTATGATTCCCAATTAGAGGCAGCTGGTAATCATTGTCTCTAATTGGGGGATCATATTTAAGTAGCTTCTTCCACCTGTGTTTCATGGGATATTGTTTTGAGTTAGTGCACGTAGCACCTCTGTGGTCACGGTTTGTTTTATTGTTTGTTGTTCTGCTTTGCTAAGTTTCAATGATGTGGAACTCAACATCCGCTGCGCCTTGGTCCGTCTCTACAAAAGAATGTGACACCATCCATGATATCAAACGTATAGTTTTAACCATGTTTAGAGGCTATACAGTATTTGTTTACAAGTAAGTTGTTTACAAACATTGCAGTAAAACAAGCTTATATTGTGGGTTCCTTACACCATTCTATACATTTTACATCTACGAGGGGATGGGAAGATGCACTCTTTGCTGCGTCTCCAGACCAGTGTAATGTTAACACCAGCCCACATGGGGGAGCAAACAGTCTCCAATTGAGATATACTTCAGTGTGCTCTGCAGGCACACATGCGGTCCATCAATCAGCACTGACTAAATGAGAGGAGACAGTTTGGAGAGACTGAGGACAAGAAAGACACTGCACTACAATAAGCCAGTGTTAAAATGTAGGGCATGTAATTCTAGCTGTGGTAACACTACTGTTGTTGTTACCAGTCTACCTGGAACCTAACCAGATTTGGAGGCTTTGGTTTGGTCAGTACTTGGTCAAAAGCTGAGCAGTTTGCACAGGGTTCAACATGGTGGTATGTTATATGACCTGCCATATTGTTATATGCCTAGTTTTATGGCTTGTGTGTGACCGTGTTGTTGTAGTCATGAATGTTACCGTTCTGGTATAGTTCTCCTTGAGGTGCAGCACTGACCTGCTTGGCGCTGCGTTCAAACACCACATACTGCTGACACTGGTCCAGTCTCCTCTTCCTCATTGTCCAGAAGTGCAGCACCCGGTTCTCTCTCTGGAGCAGCTCATTCAAGATGTCTGACAAAACCACAAGAGACACGTTATCATTTAAACTATGGCTATGTCACAAAAGGCAAGCTAGTCCTACAGTCTACTACTAAAGCACTTAAGTAGTGCACTATATAGGGAATAGGGGGCTATTTGGGGACACATCCCATCTGTCTAAAAGAAGAAGGCACCTGAAAGGAACACCACAGTAAAGAACGATCTAAGGTGTATTTGATTGGGAAGAAAAAAAAGAGCCACTTACTTTTGACCTGTGTTTCAGGAGCCTTGACGTGAGACAGCATCCCTGGCATGTTGACACTGTTTCTGTGCAGGTACTTCAGGAAGACGTCAGCGTTTCGCCTTGCTAGTGTACAAGCCTTGAGGAAGGCCTCCTTCTGCTCCAGGTGTTTGCTGATCATGGGTGTGACATGGTCTGACTCACTGTTAGGGCCCAGTTTATCAGCTCCCCCACACCAGTCCTCCTCGCGCTTATACTCCTGCTCCAGGCTCTCCAGCACACTGCACACCTACAGAGCATCACACAGCACCGGTCAAAACTACACTACCCACAATGCACCACCGAGCCCAGGCTAAGTACATAAACGCAAATACATGGCAAACTGCAGTGTAATACCATATAATACCACCCTATCTAGAGTGGTTAATATACCCTAATCTGG